>NC_142219.1:13715372-13744115 GCF_049639895.1 Pseudopodoces humilis
ACAGCGAAAAACAGCCAAACACATTGGAATTCTCCGGACTACATCCACATGCACACAGTCACACCTTGCAACGCCAGTGCACACTGCGATCTTGCTGAAAACGTCCGGGAACACGCTATCCCACATCGCCGCTCTTTGGAATCCCGAAATACAAAGGAGAATACCCAGACACATACCGAAACACTGCAACACACCCAGAAACCTCGGGAAACACCTTCGAACACCTCAGCACGCCTCACAATACCAGAAGGGACGCAAGCCCACCCTGTCTAAGCCAGGCGTACCCGTGCACAACTACGCACCCCGGGGACCTGGCGTAATGACCCCAGCTGGTCCAAACACACTTGAAAACACGAGGGTACAGCGGGACTCACTCGGACACTTTGCGCAAACCTCCGTCTACACCTTATTGCACAGCGGATCACCCAGAACCTCCTTTGTACGCCCGGAAACCTCCGGCCAACCTTAACTATATACGGACACAGCGAAAAACAGCCAAACACATTGGAATTCTCCGGACTACATCCACATGCACACAGTCACACCTTGCAACGCCAGTACACTGCGATCTTGCTGAAAACGTCCGGGAACACGCTATCCCACATCGCCGCTCTTTAGAATCCCGAAATACAAAGGAGAATACCCAGACACATACCGAAACACTGCAACACACCCAGAAACCTCGGGAAACACCTTCGAACACCTCAGCACGCCTCACAATACCAGAAGGGACGCAAGCCCACCCTGTCTAAGCCAGGCGTACCCGTGCACAACTACGCACCCCGGGGACCTGGCGTAATGACCCCAGCTGGTCCAAACACACTTGAAAACACGAGGGTACAGCGGGACTCACTCGGACACTTTGCGCAAACCTCCGTTTAAACCTTATTGCACAGCGGATCACCCGTAACCTCCTTTGTACGCCCGGAAACTTCCGGCCACCCTTAGCTATATACGGACACAGCGAAAAACACCCAAACACATTGGAATTCTCCGGACTACATCCACATGCACACAGTCACACCTTGCAACACCAGTGCACACTGCGATCTTGCTGAAAACGTCCGGGAACACGCTATCCCACATCGCCGCTCTTTGGAATCCCGAAATACAAAGGAGAATACCCAGACACATACCGAAACACTGCAACACACCCAGAAACCTCGGGAAACACCTTCGAACACCTCAGCACGCCTCACAATACCAGAAGGGACGCAAGCCCACCCTGTCTAAGCCAGGCGTACCCGTGCACAACTACGCACCCCGGGGACCTGGCGTAATGACACCAGCTGGTCCAAACACACTTGAAAACACGAGGGTACAGCGGGACTCACTCGGACACTGTGCGCAAACCTCCGTCTACACCTTATTGCACATCGGATCACCCAGAACCTCCTTTGTACGCCCGGAAATTCCGGCCGACCTTAGCTATATACGGACACAGCGAAAAACACCCAAACACATTGGAATTCTCCGGACTACATCCACATGCACACAGTCACACCTTGCAACGCCAGTACATTGCGATCTTGCTGAAAACGTCCGGGAACACGCTATCCCACATCGCCGCTCTTTAGAATCCCGAAATACAAAGGAGAATACCCAGACATATACCGAAACACTGCAACACACCCAGAAACCTCGGGAAACACCTTCGAACACCTCAGCACGCCTCACAATACCAGAAGGGACGCAAGCCCACCCTGTCTAAGCCAGGCGTACCCGTGCACAACTACGCACCCCGGGGACCTGGCGTAATGACCCCAGCTGGTCCAAACACACTTGAAAACACGAGGGTACAGCGGGACTCACTCGGACACTGTGCGCAAACCTCCGTCTAAACCTTATTGCACAGCGGATCACCCAGAACCTCCTTTGTACGCCCGGAAACCTCCGGCCACCCTTAGCTATATACGGACACAGCGAAAAACACCCAAACACATTGGAATTCTCCGGACTACATCCACATGCACACAGTCACACCTTGCAACGCCAGTACACTGCGATCTTGCTGAAAACGTCCGGGAACACGCTATCCCACATCGCCGCTCTTTGGAATCCCGAAATACAAAGGAGAATACCCAGACACATACCGAAACACTGCAACACACCCAGAAACCTCGGGAAACACCTTCGAACACCTCAGCACGCCTCACAATACCAGAAGGGACGCAAGCCCACCCTGTCTAAGCCAGGCGTACCCGTGCACAACTACGCACCCCGGGGACCTGGCGTAATGACCCCAGCTGGTCCAAACACACTTGAAAACACGAGGGTACAGCGGGACTCACTCGGACACTTTGCGCAAACCTCCGTCTAAACCTTATTGCACAGCGGATCACCCAGAACCTCCTTTGTACGCCCGGAAACTTCCGGCCACCCTTAGCTATATATGGACACAGCGAAAAACACCCAAACACATTGGAATTCTCCGGACTACATCCACATGCACACAGTCACACCTTGCAACACCAGTGCACACTGCGATCTTGCTGAAAACGTCCGGGAACACGCTATCCCACATCGCCGCTCTTTGGAATCCCGAAATACAAAGGAGAATACCCAGACACATACCGAAACACTGCAACACACCCAGAAACCTCGGGAAACACCTTCGAACACCTCAGCACGCCTCACAATACCAGAAGGGACGCAAGCCCACCCTGTCTAAGCCAGGCGTACCCGTGCACAACTACGCACCCCGGGGACCTGGCGTAATGACCCCAGCTGGTCCAAACACACTTGAAAACACGAGGGTACAGCGGGACTCACTCGGACACTGTGCGCAAACCTCCGTCTACACCTTATTGCACAGCGGATCACCCGTAACCTCCTTTGTACGCCCGGAAACCTCCGGCCAACCTTAACTATATACGGACACAGCGAAAAACACCCAAACACATTGGAATTCTCCGGACTACATCCACATGCACACAGTCACACCTTGCAACGCCAGTGCACACTGCGATCTTGCTGAAAACGTCCGGGAACACGCTATCCCACATCGCCGCTCTTTGGAATCCCGAAGTACAAAGGAGAATACCCAGACACATACCGAAACACTGCAACACACCCAGAAACCTCGGGAAACACCTTCGAACACCTCAGCACGCCTCACAATACCAGAAGGGACGCAAGCCCACCCTGTCTAAGCCAGGCGTACCCGTGCACAACTACGCACCCCGGGGACCTGGCGTAATGACACCAGCTGGTCCAAACACACTTGAAAACACGAGGGTACAGCGGGACTCACTCGGACACTTTGCGCAAACCTCCGTCTACACCTTATTGCACAGCGGATCACCCGTAACCTCCTTTGTACGCCCGGAAACCTCCGGCCAACCTTAACTATATACGGACACAGCGAAAAACAGCCAAACATATTGGAATTCTCCGGACTACATCCACATGCACACAGTCACACCTTGCAACGCCAGTACACTGCGATCTTGCTGAAAACGTCCGGGAACACGCTATCCCACATCGCCGCTCTTTAGAATCCCGAAATACAAAGGAGAATACCCAGACACATACCGAAACACTGCAACACACCCAGAAACCTCGGGAAACACCTTCGAACACCTCAGCACGTCTCACAGTACCAGAAGGGACGCAAGCCCACCCTGTCTAAGCCAGGCGTACCCGTGCACAACTACACACCCCGGGGACGTGGCGTAATGACCCCAGCTGGTCCAAACACACTTGAAAACACGAGGGTACAGCGGGACTCACTCGGACACTTTGCGCAAAACTCCGTCGAAACCTTATTGCACAGCGGATCACCCAGAACCTCCTTTGTACGCCCGGAAACTTCCGGCCACCCTTAGCTATATATGGACACAGCGAAAAACACCCAAACACATTGGAATTCTCCGGACTACATCCACATGCACACAGTCACACCTTGCAACACCAGTGCACACTGCGATCTTGCTGAAAACGTCCGGGAACACGCTATCCCACATCGCTGCTCTTTGGAATCCCGAAATACAAAGGAGAATACCCAGACACATACCGAAACACTGCAACACACCCAGAAACCTCGGGAAACACCTTCGAACACCTCAGCACGCCTCACAATACCAGAAGGGACGCAAGCCCACCCTGTCTAAGCCAGGCGTACCCGTGCACAACTACGCACCCCGGGGACCTGGCGTAATGACACCAGCTGGTCCAAACACACTTGAAAACACGAGGGTACAGCGGGACTCACTCGGACACTTTGCGCAAACCTCCGTCTACACCTTATTGCACAGCGGATCACCCGTAACCTCCTTTGTACGCCCGGAAACCTCCGGCCAACCTTAACTATATACGGACACAGCGAAAAACAGCCAAACATATTGGAATTCTCCGGACTACATCCACATGCACACAGTCACACCTTGCAACGCCAGTACACTGCGATCTTGCTGAAAACGTCCGGGAACACGCTATCCCACATCGCCGCTCTTTAGAATCCCGAAATACAAAGGAGAATACCCAGACACATACCGAAACACTGCAACACACCCAGAAACCTCGGGAAACACCTTCGAACACCTCAGCACGCCTCACAATACCAGAAGGGACGCAAGCCCACCCTGTCTAAGCCAGGCGTACCCGTGCACAACTACGCACCCCGGGGACCTGGCGTAATGACCCCAGCTGGTCCAAACACACTTGAAAACACGAGGGTACAGCGGGACTCACTCGGACAATTTGCGCAAACCTCCGTCGAAACCTTATTGCACAGCGGATCACCCGTAACCTCCTTTGTACGCCCGGAAACTTCCGGCCACCCTTAGCTATATACGGACACAGCGAAAAACACCCAAACACATTGGAATTCTCCGGACTACATCCACATGCACACAGTCACACCTTGCAACACCAGTGCACACTGCGATCTTGCTGAAAACGTCCGGGAACACGCTATCCCACATCGCCGCTCTTTGGAATCCCGAAAGACAGCGGAGAATACCCAGACACATACCGAAACACTGCAACACACCCAGAAACCTCGGGAAACACCTTCGAACACCTCAGCACGCCTCACAATACCAGAAGGGACGCAAGCCCACCCTGTCTAAGCCAGGCGTACCCGTGCACAACTACGCACCCCGGGGACCTGGCGTAATGACACCAGCTGGTCCAAACACACTTGAAAACACGAGGGTACAGCGGGACTCACTCGGACACTGTGCGCAAACCTCCGTCTACACCTTATTGCACAGCGGATCACCCAGAACCTCCTTTGTACGCCCGGAAACCTCCGGCCACCCTTAGCTATATACGGACACAGCGAAAAACACCCAAACACATTGGAATTCTCCGGACTACATCCACATGCACACAGTCACACCTTGCAACGCCAGTACACTGCGATCTTGCTGAAAACGTCCGGGAACACGCTATCCCACATCGCCGCTCTTTAGAATCCCGAAATACAAAGGAGAATACCCAGACACATACCGAAACACTGCAACACACCCAGAAACCTCGGGAAACACCTTCGAACACCTCAGCACGCCTCACAATACCAGAAGGGACGCAAGCCCACCCTGTCTAAGCCAGGCGTACCCGTGCACAACTACGCACCCCGGGGACCTGGCGTAATGACCCCAGCTGGTCCAAACACACTTGAAAACACGAGGGTACAGCGGGACTCACTCGGACACTTTGCGCAAACCTCCGTTTAAACCTTATTGCACAGCGGATCACCCGTAACCTCCTTTGTACGCCCGGAAACTTCCGGCCACCCTTAGCTATATACGGACACAGCGAAAAACACCCAAACACATTGGAATTCTCCGGACTACATCCACATGCACACAGTCACACCTTGCAACACCAGTGCACACTGCGATCTTGCTGAAAACGTCCGGGAACACGCTATCCCACATCGCCGCTCTTTGGAATCCCGAAATACAAAGGAGAATACCCAGACACATACCGAAACACTGCAACACACCCAGAAACCTCGGGAAACACCTTCGAACACCTCAGCACGCCTCACAATACCAGAAGGGACGCAAGCCCACCCTGTCTAAGCCAGGCGTACCCGTGCACAACTACGCACCCCGGGGACCTGGCGTAATGACCCCAGCTGGTCCAAACACACTTGAAAACACGAGGGTACAGCGGGACTCACTCGGACACTGTGCGCAAACCTCCGTCTACACCTTATTGCACAGCGGATCACCCAGAACCTCCTTTGTACGCCCGGAAACCTCCGGCCACCCTTAGCTATATACGGACACAGCGAAAAACACCCAAACACATTGGAATTCTCCGGACTACATCCACATGCACACAGTCACACCTTGCAACGCCAGTGCACACTGCGATCTTGCTGAAAACGTCCGGGAACACGCTATCCCACATCGCCGCTCTTTGGAATCCCGAAATACAAAGGAGAATACCCAGACACATACCGAAACACTGCAACACACCCAGAAACCTCGGGAAACACCTTCGAACACCTCAGCACGCCTCACAATACCAGAAGGGACGCAAGCCCACCCTGTCTAAGCCAGGCGTACCCGTGCACAACTACGCACCCCGGGGACCTGGCGTAATGACCCCAGCTGGTCCAAACACACTTGAAAACACGAGGGTACAGCGGGACTCACTCGGACACTGTGCGCAAACCTCCGTCTACACCTTATTGCACAGCGGATCACCCAGAACCTCCTTTGTACGCCCGGAAACCTCCGGCCACCCTTAGCTATATACGGACACAGCGAAAAACACCCAAACACATTGGAATTCTCCGGACTACATCCACATGCACACAGTCACACCTTGCAACGCCAGTACACTGCGATCTTGCTGAAAACGTCCGGGAACACGCTATCCCACATCGCCGCTCTTTGGAATCCCGAAGTACAAAGGAGAATACCCAGACACATACCGAAACACTGCAACACACCCAGAAACCTCGGGAAACACCTTCGAACACCTCAGCACGCCTCACAATACCAGAAGGGACGCAAGCCCACCCTGTCTAAGCCAGGCGTACCCGTGCACAACTACGCACCCCGGGGACCTGGCGTAATGACCCCAGCTGGTCCAAACACACTTGAAAACACGAGGGTACAGCGGGACTCACTCGGACACTTTGCGCAAACCTCCGTCTAAACCTTATTGCACAGCGGATCACCCAGAACCTCCTTTGTACGCCCGGAAACTTCCGGCCACCCTTAGCTATATATGGACACAGCGAAAAACACCCAAACACATTGGAATTCTCCGGACTACATCCACATGCACACAGTCACACCTTGCAACACCAGTGCACACTGCGATCTTGCTGAAAACGTCCGGGAACACGCTATCCCACATCGCCGCTCTTTGGAATCCCGAAATACAAAGGAGAATACCCAGACACATACCGAAACACTGCAACACACCCAGAAACCTCGGGAAACACCTTCGAACACCTCAGCACGCCTCACAATACCAGAAGGGACGCAAGCCCACCCTGTCTAAGCCAGGCGTACCCGTGCACAACTACGCACCCCGGGGACCTGGCGTAATGACCCCAGCTGGTCCAAACACACTTGAAAACACGAGGGTACAGCGGGACTCACTCGGACACTGTGCGCAAACCTCCGTCTACACCTTATTGCACAGCGGATCACCCAGAACCTCCTTTGTACGCCCGGAAACTTCCGGCCACCCTTAGCTATATATGGACACAGCGAAAAACACCCAAACACATTGGAATTCTCCGGACTACATCCACATGCACACAGTCACACCTTGCAACACCAGTGCACACTGCGATCTTGCTGAAAACGTCCGGGAACACGCTATCCCACATCGCCGCTCTTTGGAATCCCGAAATACAAAGGAGAATACCAAGACACATACCGAAACACTGCAACACACCCAGAAACCTCGGGAAACACCTTCGAACACCTCAGCACGCCTCACAATACCAGAAGGGACGCAAGCCCACCCTGTCTAAGCCAGGCGTACCCGTGCACAACTACGCACCCCGGGGACCTGGCGTAATGACCCCAGCTGGTCCAAACACACTTGAAAACACGAGGGTACAGCGGGACTCACTCGGACACTGTGCGCAAACCTCCGTCTACACCTTATTGCACAGCGGATCACCCGTAACCTCCTTTGTACGCCCGGAAACCTCCGGCCAACCTTAACTATATACGGACACAGCGAAAAACAGCCAAACACATTGGAATTCTCCGGACTACATCCACATGCACACAGTCACACCTTGCAACGCCAGTACACTGCGATCTTGCTGAAAACGTCCGGGAACACGCTATCCCACATCGCCGCTCTTTAGAATCCCGAAATACAAAGGAGAATACCCAGACACATACCGAAACACTGCAACACACCCAGAAACCTCGGGAAACACCTTCGAACACCTCAGCACGCCTCACAATACCAGAAGGGACGCAAGCCCACCCTGTCTAAGCCAGGCGTACCCGTGCACAACTACGCACCCCGGGGACCTGGCGTAATGACCCCAGCTGGTCCAAACACACTTGAAAACACGAGGGTACAGCGGGACTCACTCGGACACTTTGCGCAAACCTCCGTTTAAACCTTATTGCACAGCGGATCACCCGTAACCTCCTTTGTACGCCCGGAAACTTCCGGCCACCCTTAGCTATATACGGACACAGCGAAAAACACCCAAACACATTGGAATTCTCCGGACTACATCCACATGCACACAGTCACACCTTGCAACACCAGTGCACACTGCGATCTTGCTGAAAACGTCCGGGAACACGCTATCCCACATCGCCGCTCTTTGGAATCCCGAAATACAAAGGAGAATACCCAGACACATACCGAAACACTGCAACACACCCAGAAACCTCGGGAAACACCTTCGAACACCTCAGCACGCCTCACAATACCAGAAGGGACGCAAGCCCACCCTGTCTAAGCCAGGCGTACCCGTGCACAACTACGCACCCCGGGGACCTGGCGTAATGACCCCAGCTGGTCCAAACACACTTGAAAACACGAGGGTACAGCGGGACTCACTCGGACACTGTGCGCAAACCTCCGTCTACACCTTATTGCACAGCGGATCACCCGTAACCTCCTTTGTACGCCCGGAAACCTCCGGCCAACCTTAACTATATACGGACACAGCGAAAAACAGCCAAACACATTGGAATTCTCCGGACTACATCCACATGCACACAGTCACACCTTGCAACGCCAGTACACTGCGATCTTGCTGAAAACGTCCGGGAACACGCTATCCCACATCGCCGCTCTTTAGAATCCCGAAATACAAAGGAGAATACCCAGACACATACCGAAACACTGCAACACACCCAGAAACCTCGGGAAACACCTTCGAACACCTCAGCACGCCTCACAATACCAGAAGGGACGCAAGCCCACCCTGTCTAAGCCAGGCGTACCCGTGCACAACTACGCACCCCGGGGACCTGGCGTAATGACCCCAGCTGGTCCAAACACACTTGAAAACACGAGGGTACAGCGGGACTCACTCGGACACTGTGCGCAAACCTCCGTCTACACCTTATTGCACAGCGGATCACCCAGAACCTCCTTTGTACGCCCGGAAACCTCCGGCCACCCTTAGCTATATACGGACACAGCGAAAAACACCCAAACACATTGGAATTCTCCGGACTACATCCACATGCACACAGTCACACCTTGCAACGCCAGTGCACACTGCGATCTTGCTGAAAACGTCCGGGAACACGCTATCCCACATCGCCGCTCTTTGGAATCCCGAAATACAAAGGAGAATACCCAGACACATACCGAAACACTGCAACACACCCAGAAACCTCGGGAAACACCTTCGAACACCTCAGCACGCCTCACAATACCAGAAGGGACGCAAGCCCACCCTGTCTAAGCCAGGCGTACCCGTGCACAACTACGCACCCCGGGGACCTGGCGTAATGACCCCAGCTGGTCCAAACACACTTGAAAACACGAGGGTACAGCGGGACTCACTCGGACACTTTGCGCAAACCTCCGTTTAAACCTTATTGCACAGCGGATCACCCGTAACCTCCTTTGTACGCCCGGAAACTTCCGGCCACCCTTAGCTATATACGGACACAGCGAAAAACACCCAAACACATTGGAATTCTCCGGACTACATCCACATGCACACAGTCACACCTTGCAACACCAGTGCACACTGCGATCTTGCTGAAAACGTCCGGGAACACGCTATCCCACATCGCCGCTCTTTGGAATCCCGAAATACAAAGGAGAATACCCAGACACATACCGAAACACTGCAACACACCCAGAAACCTCGGGAAACACCTTCGAACACCTCAGCACGCCTCACAATACCAGAAGGGACGCAAGCCCACCCTGTCTAAGCCAGGCGTACCCGTGCACAACTACGCACCCCGGGGACCTGGCGTAATGACCCCAGCTGGTCCAAACACACTTGAAAACACGAGGGTACAGCGGGACTCACTCGGACACTGTTGGCAAACCTCCGTCTAAACCTTATTGCACAGCGGATCACCCGTAACCTCCTTTGTACGCCCGGAAACTTCCGGCCACCCTTAGCTATATACGGACACAGCGAAAAACACCCAAACACATTGGAATTCTCCGGACTACATCCACATGCACACAGTCACACCTTGCAACACCAGTGCACACTGCGATCTTGCTGAAAACGTCCGGGAACACGCTATCCCACATCGCCGCTCTTTGGAATCCCGAAATACAAAGGAGAATACCCAGACACATACCGAAACACTGCAACACACCCAGAAACCTCGGGAAACACCTTCGAACACCTCAGCACGCCTCACAATACCAGAAGGGACGCAAGCCCACCCTGTCTAAGCCAGGCGTACCCGTGCACAACTACGCACCCCGGGGACCTGGCGTAATGACCCCAGCTGGTCCAAACACACTTGAAAACACGAGGGTACAGCGGGACTCACTCGGACACTGTGCGCAAACCTCCGTCTACACCTTATTGCACAGCGGATCACCCAGAACCTCCTTTGTACGCCCGGAAACCTCCGGCCACCCTTAGCTATATACGGACACAGCGAAAAACACCCAAACACATTGGAATTCTCCGGACTACATCCACATGCACACAGTCACACCTTGCAACGCCAGTGCACACTGCGATCTTGCTGAAAACGTCCGGGAACACGCTATCCCACATCGCCGCTCTTTGGAATCCCGAAATACAAAGGAGAATACCCAGACACATACCGAAACACTGCAACACACCCAGAAACCTCGGGAAACACCTTCGAACACCTCAGCACGCCTCACAATACCAGAAGGGACGCAAGCCCACCCTGTCTAAGCCAGGCGTACCCGTGCACAACTACGCACCCCGGGGACCTGGCGTAATGACCCCAGCTGGTCCAAACACACTTGAAAACACGAGGGTACAGCGGGACTCACTCGGACACTGTGCGCAAACCTCCGTCTACACCTTATTGCACAGCGGATCACCCAGAACCTCCTTTGTACGCCCGGAAACTTCCGGCCACCCTTAGCTATATACGGACACAGCGAAAAACACCCAAACACATTGGAATTCTCCGGACTACATCCACATGCACACAGTCACACCTTGCAACGCCAGTACACTGCGATCTTGCTGAAAACGTCCGGGAACACGCTATCCCACATCGCCGCTCTTTAGAATCCCGAAATACAAAGGAGAATACCCAGACACATACCGAAACACTGCAACACACCCAGAAACCTCGGGAAACACCTTCGAACACCTCAGCACGCCTCACAATACCAGAAGGGACGCAAGCCCACCCTGTCTAAGCCAGGCGTACCCGTGCACAACTACGCACCCCGGGGACCTGGCGTAATGACCCCAGCTGGTCCAAACACACTTGAAAACACGAGGGTACAGCGGGACTCACTCGGACACTTTGCGCAAACCTCCGTCTAAACCTTATTGCACAGCGGATCACCCAGAACCTCCTTTGTACGCCCGGAAACTTCCGGCCACCCTTAGCTATATACGGACACAGCGAAAAACACCCAAACACATTGGAATTCTCCGGACTACATCCACATGCACACAGTCACACCTTGCAACACCAGTGCACACTGCGATCTTGCTGAAAACGTCCGGGAACACGCTATCCCACATCGCCGCTCTTTGGAATCCCGAAATACAAAGGAGAATACCCAGACACATACCGAAACACTGCAACACACCCAGAAACCTCGGGAAACACCTTCGAACACCTCAGCACGCCTCACAATACCAGAAGGGACGCAAGCCCACCCTGTCTAAGCCAGGCGTACCCGTGCACAACTACGCACCCCGGGGACCTGGCGTAATGACCCCAGCTGGTCCAAACACACTTGAAAACACGAGGGTACAGCGGGACTCACTCGGACACTGTGCGCAAACCTCCGTCTACACCTTATTGCACAGCGGATCACCCAGAACCTCCTTTGTACGCCCGGAAACTTCCGGCCACCCTTAGCTATATACGGACACAGCGAAAAACACCCAAACACATTGGAATTCTCCGGACTACATCCACATGCACACAGTCACACCTTGCAACGCCAGTACACTGCGATCTTGCTGAAAACGTCCGGGAACACGCTATCCCACATCGCCGCTCTTTAGAATCCCGAAATACAAAGGAGAATACCCAGACACATACCGAAACACTGCAACACACCCAGAAACCTCGGGAAACACCTTCGAACACCTCAGCACGCCTCACAATACCAGAAGGGACGCAAGCCCACCCTGTCTAAGCCAGGCGTACCCGTGCACAACTACGCACCCCGGGGACCTGGCGTAATGACCCCAGCTGGTCCAAACACACTTGAAAACACGAGGGTACAGCGGGACTCACTCGGACAATTTGCGCAAACCTCCGTCGAAACCTTATTGCACAGCGGATCACCCGTAACCTCCTTTGTACGCCCGGAAACTTCCGGCCACCCTTAGCTATATACGGACACAGCGAAAAACACCCAAACACATTGGAATTCTCCGGACTACATCCACATGCACACAGTCACACCTTGCAACACCAGTGCACACTGCGATCTTGCTGAAAACGTCCGGGAACACGCTATCCCACATCGCCGCTCTTTGGAATCCCGAAAGACAGCGGAGAATACCCAGACACATACCGAAACACTGCAACACACCCAGAAACCTCGGGAAACACCTTCGAACACCTCAGCACGCCTCACAATACCAGAAGGGACGCAAGCCCACCCTGTCTAAGCCAGGCGTACCCGTGCACAACTACGCACCCCGGGGACCTGGCGTAATGACACCAGCTGGTCCAAACACACTTGAAAACACGAGGGTACAGCGGGACTCACTCGGACACTGTGCGCAAACCTCCGTCTACACCTTATTGCACAGCGGATCACCCAGAACCTCCTTTGTACGCCCGGAAACCTCCGGCCACCCTTAGCTATATACGGACACAGCGAAAAACAGCCAAACACATTGGAATTCTCCGGACTACATCCACATGCACACAGTCACACCTTGCAACGCCAGTACACTGCGATCTTGCTGAAAACGTCCGGGAACACGCTATCCCACATCGCCGCTCTTTAGAATCCCGAAATACAAAGGAGAATACCCAGACACATACCGAAACACTGCAACACACCCAGAAACCTCGGGAAACACCTTCGAACACCTCAGCACGCCTCACAATACCAGAAGGGACGCAAGCCCACCCTGTCTAAGCCAGGCGTACCCGTGCACAACTACGCACCCCGGGGACCTGGCGTAATGACCCCAGCTGGTCCAAACACACTTGAAAACACGAGGGTACAGCGGGACTCACTCGGACACTTTGCGCAAACCTCCGTCTAAACCTTATTGCACAGCGGATCACCCGTACACCTCCTTTGTACGCCCGGAAACTTCCGGCCACCCTTAGCTATATACGGACACAGCGAAAAACACCCAAACACATTGGAATTCTCCGGACTACATCCACATGCACACAGTCACACCTTGCAACACCAGTGCACACTGCGATCTTGCTGAAAACGTCCGGGAACACGCTATCCCACATCGCCGCTCTTTGGAATCCCGAAATACAAAGGAGAATACCCAGACACATACCGAAACACTGCAACACACCCAGAAACCTCGGGAAACACCTTCGAACACCTCAGCACGCCTCACAATACCAGAAGGGACGCAAGCCCACCCTGTCTAAGCCAGGCGTACCCGTGCACAACTACGCACCCCGGGGACCTGGCGTAATGACCCCAGCTGGTCCAAACACACTTGAAAACACGAGGGTACAGCGGGACTCACTCGGACACTGTGCGCAAACCTCCGTCTACACCTTATTGCACAGCGGATCACCCAGAACCTCCTTTGTACGCCCGGAAACTTCCGGCCACCCTTAGCTATATACGGACACAGCGAAAAACACCCAAACACATTGGAATTCTCCGGACTACATCCACATGCACACAGTCACACCTTGCAACGCCAGTACACTGCGATCTTGCTGAAAACGTCCGGGAACACGCTATCCCACATCGCCGCTCTTTAGAATCCCGAAATACAAAGGAGAATACCCAGACACATACCGAAACACTGCAACACACCCAGAAACCTCGGGAAACACCTTCGAACACCTCAGCACGCCTCACAATACCAGAAGGGACGCAAGCCCACCCTGTCTAAGCCAGGCGTACCCGTGCACAACTACGCACCCCGGGGACCTGGCGTAATGACCCCAGCTGGTCCAAACACACTTGAAAACACGAGGGTACAGCGGGACTCACTCGGACACTTTGCGCAAACCTCCGTTTAAACCTTATTGCACAGCGGATCACCCGTAACCTCCTTTGTACGCCCGGAAACTTCCGGCCACCCTTAGCTATATACGGACACAGCGAAAAACACCCAAACACATTGGAATTCTCCGGACTACATCCACATGCACACAGTCACACCTTGCAACACCAGTGCACACTGCGATCTTGCTGAAAACGTCCGGGAACACGCTATCCCACATCGCCGCTCTTTGGAATCCCGAAATACAAAGGAGAATACCCAGACACATACCGAAACACTGCAACACACCCAGAAACCTCGGGAAACACCTTCGAACACCTCAGCACGCCTCACAATACCAGAAGGGACGCAAGCCCACCCTGTCTAAGCCAGGCGTACCCGTGCACAACTACGCACCCCGGGGACCTGGCGTAATGACCCCAGCTGGTCCAAACACACTTGAAAACACGAGGGTACAGCGGGACTCACTCGGACACTGTGCGCAAACCTCCGTCTACACCTTATTGCACAGCGGATCACCCAGAACCTCCTTTGTACGCCCGGAAACCTCCGGCCACCCTTAGCTATATACGGACACAGCGAAAAACACCCAAACACATTGGAATTCTCCGGACTACATCCACATGCACACAGTCACACCTTGCAACGCCAGTACACTGCGATCTTGCTGAAAACGTCCGGGAACACGCTATCCCACATCGCCGCTCTTTGGAATCCCGAAGTACAAAGGAGAATACCCAGACACATACCGAAACACTGCAACACACCCAGAAACCTCGGGAAACACCTTCGAACACCTCAGCACGCCTCACAATACCAGAAGGGACGCAAGCCCACCCTGTCTAAGCCAGGCGTACCCGTGCACAACTACGCACCCCGGGGACCTGGCGTAATGACCCCAGCTGGTCCAAACACACTTGAAAACACGAGGGTACAGCGGGACTCACTCGGACACTTTGCGCAAACCTCCGTCGAAACCTTATTGCACAGCGGATCACCCGTAACCTCCTTTGTACGCCCGGAAACTTCCGGCCACCCTTAGCTATATACGGACACAGCGAAAAACACCCAAACACATTGGAATTCTCCGGACTACATCCACATGCACACAGTCACACCTTGCAACGCCAGTGCACACTGCGATCTTGCTGAAAACGTCCGGGAACACGCTATCCCACATCGCCGCTCTTTGGAATCCCGAAATACAAAGGAGAATACCCAGACACATACCGAAACACTGCAACACACCCAGAAACCTCGGGAAACACCTTCGAACACCTCAGCACGCCTCACAATACCAGAAGGGACGCAAGCCCACCCTGTCTAAGCCAGGCGTACCCGTGCACAACTACGCACCCCGGGGACCTGGCGTAATGACCCCAGCTGGTCCAAACACACTTGAAAACACGAGGGTACAGCGGGACTCACTCGGACACTGTGCGCAAACCTCCGTCTACACCTTATTGCACAGCGGATCACCCGTAACCTCCTTTGTACGCCCGGAAACTTCCGGCCACCCTTAGCTATATACGGACACAGCGAAAAACACCCAAACACATTGGAATTCTCCGGACTACATCCACATGCACACAGTCACACCTTGCAACACCAGTGCACACTGCGATCTTGCTGAAAACGTCCGGGAACACGCTATCCCACATCGCCGCTCTTTGGAATCCCGAAATACAAAGGAGAATACCCAGACACATACCGAAACACTGCAACACACCCAGAAACCTCGGGAAACACCTTCGAACACCTCAGCACGCCTCACAATACCAGAAGGGACGCAAGCCCACCCTGTCTAAGCCAGGCGTACCCGTGCACAACTACGCACCCCGGGGACCTGGCGTAATGACCCCAGCTGGTCCAAACACACTTGAAAACACGAGGGTACAGCGGGACTCACTCGGACACTTTGCGCAAACCTCCGTCGAAACCTTATTGCACAGCGGATCACCCGTAACCTCCTTTGTACGCCCGGAAACTTCCGGCCACCCTTAGCTATATACGGACACAGCGAAAAACACCCAAACACATTGGAATTCTCCGGACTACATCCACATGCACACAGTCACACCTTGCAACGCCAGTACACACTGCGATCTTGCTGAAAACGTCCGGGAACACGCTATCCCACATCGCCGCTCTTTGGAATCCCGAAATACAAAGGAGAATACCCAGACACATACCGAAACACTGCAACACACCCAGAAACCTCGGGAAACACCTTCGAACACCTCAGCACGCCTCACAATACCAGAAGGGACGCAAGCCCACCCTGTCTAAGCCAGGCGTACCCGTGCACAACTACGCACCCCGGGGACCTGGCGTAATGACCCCAGCTGGTCCAAACACACTTGAAAACACGAGGGTACAGCGGGACTCACTCGGACACTGTGCGCAAACCTCCGTCTACACCTTATTGCACAGCGGATCACCCAGAACCTCCTTTGTACGCCCGGAAACTTCCGGCCACCCTTAGCTATATACGGACACAGCGAAAAACACCCAAACACATTGGAATTCTCCGGACTACATCCACATGCACACAGTCACACCTTGCAACGCCAGTACACTGCGATCTTGCTGAAAACGTCCGGGAACACGCTATCCCACATCGCCGCTCTTTAGAATCCCGAAATACAAAGGAGAATACCCAGACACATACCGAAACACTGCAACACACCCAGAAACCTCGGGAAACACCTTCGAACACCTCAGCACGCCTCACAATACCAGAAGGGACGCAAGCCCACCCTGTCTAAGCCAGGCGTACCCGTGCACAACTACGCACCCCGGGGACCTGGCGTAATGACCCCAGCTGGTCCAAACACACTTGAAAACACGAGGGTACAGCGGGACTCACTCGGACACTGTGCGCAAACCTCCGTCTAAACCTTATTGCACAGCGGATCACCCAGAACCTCCTTTGTACGCCCGGAAACTTCCGGCCACCCTTAGCTATATATGGACACAGCGAAAAACACCCAAACACATTGGAATTCTCCGGACTACATCCACATGCACACAGTCACACCTTGCAACACCAGTGCACACTGCGATCTTGCTGAAAACGTCCGGGAACACGCTATCCCACATCGCCGCTCTTTGGAATCCCGAAATACAAAGGAGAATACCCAGACACATACCGAAACACTGCAACACACCCAGAAACCTCGGGAAACACCTTCGAACACCTCAGCACGCCTCACAATACCAGAAGGGACGCAAGCCCACCCTGTCTAAGCCAGGCGTACCCGTGCACAACTACGCACCCCGGGGACCTGGCGTAATGACACCAGCTGGTCCAAACACACTTGAAAACACGAGGGTACAGCGGGACTCACTCGGACACTTTGCGCAAACCTCCGTCTACACCTTATTGCACAGCGGATCACCCGTAACCTCCTTTGTACGCCCGGAAACCTCCGGCCAACCTTAACTATATACGGACACAGCGAAAAACAGCCAAACACATTGGAATTCTCCGGACTACATCCACATGCACACAGTCACCCCTTGCAACGCCAGTACACTGCGATCTTGCTGAAAACGTCCGGGAACACGCTATCCCACATCGCCGCTCTTTGGAATCCCGAAGTACAAAGGAGAATACCCAGACACATACCGAAACACTGCAACACACCCAGAAACCTCGGGAAACACCTTCGAACACCTCAGCACGCCTCACAATACCAGAAGGGACGCAAGCCCACCCTGTCTAAGCCAGGCGTACCCGTGCACAACTACGCACCCCGGGGACCTGGCGTAATGACCCCAGCTGGTCCAAACACACTTGAAAACACGAGGGTACAGCGGGACTCACTCGGACACTTTGCGCAAACCTCCGTCTACACCTTATTGCACAGCGGATCACCCAGACCCTCCTTTGTACGCCCGGAAACTTCCGGCCACCCTTAGCTATATACGGACACAGCGAAAAACACCCAAACACATTGGAATTCTCCGGACTACATCCACATGCACACAGTCACACCTTGCAACACCAGTGCACACTGCGATCTTGCTGAAAACGTCCGGGAACACGCTATCCCACATCGCCGCTCTTTGGAATCCCGAAATACAAAGGAGAATACCCAGACACATACCGAAACACTGCAACACACCCAGAAACCTCGGGAAACACCTTCGAACACCTCAGCACGCCTCACAATACCAGAAGGGACGCAAGCCCACCCTGTCTAAGCCAGGCGTACCCGTGCACAACTACGCACCCCGGGGACCTGGCGTAATGACCCCAGCTGGTCCAAACACACTTGAAAACACGAGGGTACAGCGGGACTCACTCGGACACTTTGCGCAAACCTCCGTTTAAACCTTATTGCACAGCGGATCACCCGTAACCTCCTTTGTACGCCCGGAAACTTCCGGCCACCCTTAGCTATATACGGACACAGCGAAAAACACCCAAACACATTGGAATTCTCCGGACTACATCCACATGCACACAGTCACACCTTGCAACACCAGTGCACACTGCGATCTTGCTGAAAACGTCCGGGAACACGCTATCCCACATCGCCGCTCTTTGGAATCCCGAAATACAAAGGAGAATACCCAGACACATACCGAAACACTGCAACACACCCAGAAACCTCGGGAAACACCTTCGAACACCTCAGCACGCCTCACAATACCAGAAGGGACGCAAGCCCACCCTGTCTAAGCCAGGCGTACCCGTGCACAACTACGCACCCCGGGGACCTGGCGTAATGACACCAGCTGGTCCAAACACACTTGAAAACACGAGGGTACAGCGGGACTCACTCGGACACTGTGCGCAAACCTCCGTCTACACCTTATTGCACAGCGGATCACCCAGAACCTCCTTTGTACGCCCGGAAACCTCCGGCCACCCTTAGCTATATACGGACACAGCGAAAAACAGCCAAACACATTGGAATTCTCCGGACTACATCCACATGCACACAGTCACACCTTGCAACGCCAGTACACTGCGATCTTGCTGAAAACGTCCGGGAACACGCTATCCCACATCGCCGCTCTTTAGAATCCCGAAATACAAAGGAGAATACCCAGACACATACCGAAACACTGCAACACACCCAGAAACCTCGGGAAACACCTTCGAACACCTCAGCACGCCTCACAATACCAGAAGGGACGCAAGCCCACCCTGTCTAAGCCAGGCGTACCCGTGCACAACTACGCACCCCGGGGACCTGGCGTAATGACCCCAGCTGGTCCAAACACACTTGAAAACACGAGGGTACAGCGGGACTCACTCGGACACTGTGCGCAAACCTCCGTCTAAACCTTATTGCACAGCGGATCACCCGTAACCTCCTTTGTACGCCCGGAAACTTCCGGCCACCCTTAGCTATATATGGACACAGCGAAAAACACCCAAACACATTGGAATTCTCCGGACTACATCCACATGCACACAGTCACACCTTGCAACACCAGTGCACACTGCGATCTTGCTGAAAACGTCCGGGAACACGCTATCCCACATCGCCGCTCTTTGGAATCCCGAAATACAAAGGAGAATACCAAGACACATACCGAAACACTGCAACACACCCAGAAACCTCGGGAAACACCTTCGAACACCTCAGCACGCCTCACAATACCAGAAGGGACGCAAGCCCACCCTGTCTAAGCCAGGCGTACCCGTGCACAACTACGCACCCCGGGGACCTGGCGTAATGACCCCAGCTGGTCCAAACACACTTGAAAACACGAGGGTACAGCGGGACTCACTCGGACACTTTGCGCAAACCTCCGTCTACAACCTTATTGCACAGCGGATCACCCGTAACCTCCTTTGTACGCCCGGAAACTTCCGGCCACCCTTAGCTATATACGGACACAGCGAAAAACACCCAAACACATTGGAATTCTCCGGACTACATCCACATGCACACAGTCACACCTTGCAACGCCAGTGCACACTGCGATCTTGCTGAAAACGTCCGGGAACACGCTATCCCACATCGCCGCTCTTTGGAATCCCGAAATACAAAGGAGAATACCCAGACACATACCGAAACACTGCAACACACCCAGAAACCTCGGGAAACACCTTCGAACACCTCAGCACGCCTCACAATACCAGAAGGGACGCAAGCCCACCCTGTCTAAGCCAGGCGTACCCGTGCACAACTACGCACCCCGGGGACCTGGCGTAATGACCCCAGCTGGTCCAAACACACTTGAAAACACGAGGGTACAGCGGGACTCACTCGGACACTTTGCGCAAACCTCCGTCGAAACCTTATTGCACAGCGGATCACCCGTAACCTCCTTTGTACGCCCGGAAACTTCCGGCCACCCTTAGCTATATACGGACACAGCGAAAAACACCCAAACACATTGGAATTCTCCGGACTACATCCACATGCACACAGTCACACCTTGCAACGCCAGTGCACACTGCGATCTTGCTGAAAACGTCCGGGAACACGCTATCCCACATCGCCGCTCTTTGGAATCCCGAAGTACAAAGGAGAATACCCAGACACATACCGAAACACTGCAACACACCCAGAAACCTCGGGAAACACCTTCGAACACCTCAGCACGTCTCACAATACCAGAAGGGACGCAAGCCCACCCTGTCTAAGCCAGGCGTACCCGTGCACAACTACGCACCCCGGGGACCTGGCGTAATGACCCCAGCTGGTCCAAACACACTCGAAAACACGAGGGTACAGCGGGACTCACTTGGACACTTTGCGCAAACCTCCGTCTACACCTTATTGCACAGCGGATCACCCGTAACCTCCTTTGTACGCCCGGAAACTTCCGGCCAACCTTAACTATATACGGACACAGCGATAAACACCCAAACACATTGGAATTCTCCGGACTACATCCACATGCACACAGTCACACCTTGCAACACCAGTGCACACTGCGATCTTGCTGAAAACGTCCGGGAACACGCTATCCCACATCGCTGCTCTTTGGAATCCCGAAATACAAAGGAGAATACCCAGACACATACCGAAACACTGCAACACACCCAGAAACCTCGGGAAACACCTTCGAACACCTCAGCACGCCTCACAATACCAGAAGGGACGCAAGCCCACCCTGTCTAAGCCAGGCGTACCCGTGCACAACTACGCACCCCGGGGACCTGGCGTAATGACCCCAGCTGGTCCAAACACACTTGAAAACACGAGGGTACAGCGGGACTCACTCGGACACTGTGCGCAAACCTCCGTCTACACCTTATTGCACAGCGGATCACCCAGAACCTCCTTTGTACGCCCGGAAACCTCCGGCCACCCTTAGCTATATACGGACACAGCGAAAAACACCCAAACACATTGGAATTCTCCGGACTACATCCACATGCACACAGTCACACCTTGCAACGCCAGTACACTGCGATCTTGCTGAAAACGTCCGGGAACACGCTATCCCACATCGCCGCTCTTTGGAATCCCGAAATACAAAGGAGAATACCCAGACACATACCGAAACACTGCAACACACCCAGAAACCTCGGGAAACACCTTCGAACACCTCAGCACGTCTCACAGTACCAGAAGGGACGCAAGCCCACCCTGTCTAAGCCAGGCGTACCTGTGCACAACTACACACCCCGGGGACCTGGCGTAATGACCCCAGCTGGTCCAAACACACTTGAAAACACGAGGGTACAGCGGGACTCACTCGGACACTTTGCGCAAAACTCCGTCTACACCTTATTGCACAGCGGATCACCCAGAACCTCCTTTGTACGCCCGGAAACTTCCGGCCACCCTTAGCTATATATGGACACAGCGAAAAACACCCAAACACATTGGAATTCTCCGGACTACATCCACATGCACACAGTCACACCTTGCAACACCAGTGCACACTGCGATCTTGCTGAAAACGTCCGGGAACACGCTATCCCACATCGCTGCTCTTTGGAATCCCGAAATACAAAGGAGAATACCCAGACACATACCGAAACACTGCAACACACCCAGAAACCTCGGGAAACACCTTCGAACACCTCAGCACGCCTCACAATACCAGAAGGGACGCAAGCCCACCCTGTCTAAGCCAGGCGTACCCGTGCACAACTACGCACCCCGGGGACCTGGCGTAATGACCCCAGCTGGTCCAAACACACTTGAAAACACGAGGGTACAGCGGGACTCACTCGGACAATTTGCGCAAACCTCCGTCGAAACCTTATTGCACAGCGGATCACCCGTAACCTCCTTTGTACGCCCGGAAACTTCCGGCCACCCTTAGCTATATACGGACACAGCGAAAAACACCCAAACACATTGGAATTCTCCGGACTACATCCACATGCACACAGTCACACCTTGCAACACCAGTGCACACTGCGATCTTGCTGAAAACGTCCGGGAACACGCTATCCCACATCGCCGCTCTTTGGAATCCCGAAAGACAGCGGAGAATACCCAGACACATACCGAAACACTGCAACACACCCAGAAACCTCGGGAAACACCTTCGAACACCTCAGCACGCCTCACAATACCAGAAGGGACGCAAGCCCACCCTGTCTAAGCCAGGCGTACCCGTGCACAACTACGCACCCCGGGGACCTGGCGTAATGACCCCAGCTGGTCCAAACACACTTGAAAACACGAGGGTACAGCGGGACTCACTCGGACACTGTGCGCAAACCTCCGTCTACACCTTATTGCACAGCGGATCACCCAGAACCTCCTTTGTACGCCCGGAAACTTCCGGCCACCCTTAGCTATATACGGACACAGCGAAAAACACCCAAACACATTGGAATTCTCCGGACTACATCCACATGCACACAGTCACACCTTGCAACGCCAGTACACTGCGATCTTGCTGAAAACGTCCGGGAACACGCTATCCCACATCGCCGCTCTTTAGAATCCCGAAATACAAAGGAGAATACCCAGACACATACCGAAACACTGCAACACACCCAGAAACCTCGGGAAACACCTTCGAACACCTCAGCACGCCTCACAATACCAGAAGGGACGCAAGCCCACCCTGTCTAAGCCAGGCGTACCCGTGCACAACTACGCACCCCGGGGACCTGGCGTAATGACCCCAGCTGGTCCAAACACACTTGAAAACACGAGGGTACAGCGGGACTCACTCGGACACTGTGCGCAAACCTCCGTCTAAACCTTATTGCACAGCGGATCACCCAGAACCTCCTTTGTACGCCCGGAAACTTCCGGCCACCCTTAGCTATATACGGACACAGCGAAAAACACCCAAACACATTGGAATTCTCCGGACTACATCCACATGCACACAGTCACACCTTGCAACACCAGTGCACACTGCGATCTTGCTGAAAACGTCCGGGAACACGCTATCCCACATCGCCGCTCTTTGGAATCCCGAAATACAAAGGAGAATACCCAGACACATACCGAAACACTGCAACACACCCAGAAACCTCGGGAAACACCTTCGAACACCTCAGCACGCCTCACAATACCAGAAGGGACGCAAGCCCACCCTGTCTAAGCCAGGCGTACCCGTGCACAACTACGCACCCCGGGGACCTGGCGTAATGACCCCAGCTGGTCCAAACACACTTGAAAACACGAGGGTACAGCGGGACTCACTCGGACACTTTGCGCAAACCTCCGTCGAAACCTTATTGCACAGCGGATCACCCGTAACCTCCTTTGTACGCCCGGAAACTTCCGGCCACCCTTAGCTATATACGGACACAGCGAAAAACACCCAAACACATTGGAATTCTCCGGACTACATCCACATGCACACAGTCACACCTTGCAACGCCAGTACACTGCGATCTTGCTGAAAACGTCCGGGAACACGCTATCCCACATCGCCGCTCTTTGGAATCCCGAAATACAAAGGAGAATACCCAGACACATACCGAAACACTGCAACACACCCAGAAACCTCGGGAAACACCTTCGAACACCTCAGCACGCCTCACAATACCAGAAGGGACGCAAGCCCACCCTGTCTAAGCCAGGCGTACCCGTGCACAACTACGCACCCCGGGGACCTGGCGTAATGACCCCAGCTGGTCCAAACACACTTGAAAACACGAGGGTACAGCGGGACTCACTCGGACACTTTGCGCAAAACTCCGTCTACACCTTATTGCACAGCGGATCACCCAGAACCTCCTTTGTACGCCCGGAAACTTCCGGCCACCCTTAGCTATATACGGACACAGCGAAAAACACCCAAACACATTGGAATTCTCCGGACTACATCCACATGCACACAGTCACACCTTGCAACGCCAGTGCACACTGCGATCTTGCTGAAAACGTCCGGGAACACGCTATCCCACATCGCCGCTCTTTAGAATCCCGAAATACAAAGGAGAATACCCAGACACATACCGAAACACTGCAACACACCCAGAAACCTCGGGAAACACCTTCGAACACCTCAGCACGCCTCACAATACCCAGAAGGGACGCAAGCCCACCCTGTCTAAGCCAGGCGTACCCGTGCACAACTACGCACCCCGGGGACCTGGCGTAATGACCCCAGCTGGTCCAAACACACTTGAAAACACGAGGGTACAGCGGGACTCACTCGGACACTTTGCGCAAACCTCCGTTTAAACCTTATTGCACAGCGGATCACCCGTAACCTCCTTTGTACGCCCGGAAACTTCCGGCCACCCTTAGCTATATACGGACACAGCGAAAAACACCCAAACACATTGGAATTCTCCGGACTACATCCACATGCACACAGTCACACCTTGCAACACCAGTGCACACTGCGATCTTGCTGAAAACGTCCAGGAACACGCTATCCCACATCGCCGCTCTTTGGAATCCCGAAAGACAGCAGAGAATACCCAGACACATACCGAAACACTGCAACACACCCAGAAACCTCGGGAAACACCTTCGAACACCTCAGCACGCCTCACAATACCAGAAGGGACGCAAGCCCACCCTGTCTAAGCCAGGCGTACCCGTGCACAACTACGCACCCCGGGGACCTGGCGTAATGACACCAGCTGGTCCAAACACACTTGAAAACACGAGGGTACAGCGGGACTCACTCGGACACTGTGCGCAAACCTCCGTCTACACCTTATTGCACAGCGGATCACCCAGAACCTCCTTTGTACGCCCGGAAACCTCCGGCCACCCTTAGCTATATACGGACACAGCGAAAAACAGCCAAACACATTGGAATTCTCCGGACTACATCCACATGCACACAGTCACACCTTGCAACGCCAGTACACTGCGATCTTGCTGAAAACGTCCGGGAACACGCTATCCCACATCGCCGCTCTTTAGAATCCCGAAATACAAAGGAGAATACCCAGACACATACCGAAACACTGCAACACACCCAGAAACCTCGGGAAACACCTTCGAACACCTCAGCACGCCTCACAATACCAGAAGGGACGCAAGCCCACCCTGTCTAAGCCAGGCGTACCCGTGCACAACTACGCACCCCGGGGACCTGGCGTAATGACCCCAGCTGGTCCAAACACACTTGAAAACACGAGGGTACAGCGGGACTCACTCGGACACTTTGCGCAAACCTCCGTTTAAACCTTATTGCACAGCGGATCACCCGTAACCTCCTTTGTACGCCCGGAAACTTCCGGCCACCCTTAGCTATATACGGACACAGCGAAAAACACCCAAACACATTGGAATTCTCCGGACTACATCCACATGCACACAGTCACACCTTGCAACACCAGTGCACACTGCGATCTTGCTGAAAACGTCCGGGAACACGCTATCCCACATCGCCGCTCTTTGGAATCCCGAAATACAAAGGAGAATACCCAGACACATACCGAAACACTGCAACACACCCAGAAACCTCGGGAAACACCTTCGAACACCTCAGCACGCCTCACAATACCAGAAGGGACGCAAGCCCACCCTGTCTAAGCCAGGCGTACCCGTGCACAACTACGCACCCCGGGGACCTGGCGTAATGACCCCAGCTGGTCCAAACACACTTGAAAACACGAGGGTACAGCGGGACTCACTCGGACACTTTGCGCAAACCTCCGTCTACACCTTATTGCACAGCGGATCACCCGTAACCTCCTTTGTACGCCCGGAAACTTCCGGCCACCCTTAGCTATATACGGACACAGCGAAAAACACCCAAACACATTGGAATTCTCCGGACTACATCCACATGCACACAGTCACACCTTGCAACACCAGTGCACACTGCGATCTTGCTGAAAACGTCCGGGAACACGCTATCCCACATCGCCGCTCTTTGGAATCCCGAAATACAAAGGAGAATACCCAGACACATACCGAAACACTGCAACACACCCAGAAACCTCGGGAAACACCTTCGAACACCTCAGCACGCCTCACAATACCAGAAGGGACGCAAGCCCACCCTGTCTAAGCCAGGCGTACCCGTGCACAACTACGCACCCCGGGGACCTGGCGTAATGACCCCAGCTGGTCCAAACACACTTGAAAACACGAGGGTACAGCGGGACTCACTCGGACACTGTGCGCAAACCTCCGTCTACACCTTATTGCACAGCGGATCACCCAGAACCTCCTTTGTACGCCCGGAAACCTCCGGCCACCCTTAGCTATATACGGACACAGCGAAAAACACCCAAACACATTGGAATTCTCCGGACTACATCCACATGCACACAGTCACACCTTGCAACGCCAGTACACACTGCGATCTTGCTGAAAACGTCCGGGAACACGCTATCCCACATCGCCGCTCTTTGGAATCCCGAAATACAAAGGAGAATACCCAGACACATACCGAAACACTGCAACACACCCAGAAACCTCGGGAAACACCTTCGAACACCTCAGCACGCCTCACAATACCAGAAGGGACGCAAGCCCACCCTGTCTAAGCCAGGCGTACCCGTGCACAACTACGCACCCCGGGGACCTGGCGTAATGACCCCAGCTGGTCCAAACACACTTGAAAACACGAGGGTACAGCGGGACTCACTCGGACACTTTGCGCAAACCTCCGTCTAAACCTTATTGCACAGCGGATCACCCGTAACCTCCTTTGTACGCCCGGAAACTTCCGGCCAACCTTAACTATATACGGACACAGCGAAAAACACCCAAACACATTGGAATTCTCCGGACTACATCCACATGCACACAGTCACACCTTGCAACACCAGTGCACACTGCGATCTTGCTGAAAACGTCCGGGAACACGCTATCCCACATCGCCGCTCTTTGGAATCCCGAAATACAAAGGAGAATACCCAGACACATACCGAAACACTGCAACACACCCAGAAACCTCGGGAAACACCTTCGAACACCTCAGCACGCCTCACAATACCAGAAGGGACGCAAGCCCACCCTGTCTAAGCCAGGCGTACCCGTGCACAACTACGCACCCCGGGGACCTGGCGTAATGACCCCAGCTGGTCCAAACACACTTGAAAACACGAGGGTACAGCGGGACTCACTCGGACACTTTGCGCAAACCTCCGTCTAAACCTTATTGCACAGCGGATCACCCGTAAACCTCCTTTGTACGCCCGGAAACTTCCGGCCACCCTTAGCTATATACGGACACAGCGAAAAACACCCAAACACATTGGAATTCTCCGGACTACATCCACATGCACACAGTCACACCTTGCAACACCAGTGCACACTGCGATCTTGCTGAAAACGTCCGGGAACACGCTATCCCACATCGCCGCTCTTTGGAATCCCGAAATACAAAGGAGAATACCCAGACACATACCGAAACACTGCAACACACCCAGAAACCTCGGGAAACACCTTCGAACACCTCAGCACGCCTCACAATACCAGAAGGGACGCAAGCCCACCCTGTCTAAGCCAGGCGTACCCGTGCACAACTACGCACCCCGGGGACCTGGCGTAATGACCCCAGCTGGTCCAAACACACTTGAAAACACGAGGGTACAGCGGGACTCACTCGGACACTGTGCGCAAACCTCCGTCTAC